>NC_056743.1:257098118-257128868 GCF_019279795.1 Protopterus annectens
AATTATATATATATATATCTGAATTGATCCGAAGTTTCGGTGCCAGAGTGTTCCGAGCTTCTTATTGTGGAACTGCCGGAGTCCCTATTCCTTACGGGTCTGTGCTGTGACTTCAGTGCCTACCTTAAAGTCTCCCAGTACCGACCTTAGAGTCTAGGAGCCAACCCTCGCCGCTCTGGTCCGGAGAGTATAGTCGTACCTACCTGTCAGTTCCAACTTTTCCTCTTGGGGCCTCGGCTCAGGAGAGTTCTGCACCTACTTCAGGCTCAAAGCCCACTGCTTTGGTGCCGCAGAGACTGCCTGCCTCGGATCTGAGCAGCGGGGCTTTCGATGCCATGAGGAGAGCATTGTTCCCTTTGGCATCCACATTATTTGTTTCAGAAACCTCTTTCCCTGAAGCGCCTGCATCTGCCTCTGTTTCACTGATCCCTTACAGACCTAGAACCTCAGGTCACCCCATTGGGTGAACCCTGCTTTTCCGGGATCTCCCTACAAGCTCCCGCTGAGGAAGTTCCCAGGAAGCGGCTTTGCAAGATTACGCATTTGGATTCTCCACAGGAATCCATCACATCGGATACTGACTTAGATGAGTCAGAAGGGTCGCCCTCTGAAGATCTTTCTGTGATATCTTGGAAATCCTGAAACAGAGGGTAGGATGGAAGCCCATTAACCCTACTGATGATGATGAGTTAGTATTCCTGAAGGCTTTCGAGTCTCAACCCTCCACCTCTTGAGTGACTCCACCTTTTGAGCTGATAGACCTTTCTTGAAAGGCGTGGGAGTTCCGGATACCATGGAACCTGTCCTTCTGAGGCCTAACAAATTCATAACATCACCGCAGGGCAAGGCTTTCCTTACGAAGGGAGTACCCGTTTTGCTATGGTGGTGGCAGCAGCCACCAAAAAGGAGTTGTCAGAGATGTCTACATCTGTTCATCCTCCTAATAGGGATTCTAGGATCATGGTTAGATACGGAAAGCGCATGTTTAGTTAAGCAGCCTTTACTCCTCGATCCCTGACCTATTTTACTAGACTACACAGAGATCTTAAGGAGTTGGGAACTACCGGACAGGGTGCAGTAGTTGCTGGGGTCTCGGACAAGGTAGCTTTCCAGCTTGCTACCCTAAATTCCCTTAACTCTTCCATGCGTCTGATTTTCTATGCAGCTGATGGAACGAGCAGGGCAGCAGGTACAGGAATTGCTCTTAATAGACCTTGGATGCGCTTCTGTTCCTTTGCGGAGCCCTATGTCATCCTTTAACACCCCCTTTGATGGTTCATCCCTTTTTGGACTAAAAATGAAGGAAACGCTTACCAGGATTGAGCAAGATGGAAAGACATTGTCTGGTGTATAAGTCCATTTTTCCACCCCTACCAGACCTTATCCTAAAGGTAGGAAAAGTGGGTAGATGTGGTTCTGTTAATCCCAAGGAGCTTTCTTTGACACACATGGTGGAAACCACTGTAGAGGCAGAGGAAGATGCAGTAATGGAAAACGCCATCCACGCGACAGAGGGGGCCCACAAAATCAGGGCAACAGTTATCATTTTTTTGGAAAGCCCTATCAGCACTCCTGAAAGGAGGCTCGTCTGTCCATTTCTGGAGGCAGTCAGGAGACGGTTATTTTTGTATGCAGACACCTGGCTAAAAATCACAAGACTTTTGGGTACAAAACGTAATATCCAGAGGATACTCCATTCCCTTTACCACCCTTTGTGAGAAAAATCCCGGACGTTCCACCCAGTCACAGGGAGCAAGCAACCATAGAAATTGCAAGGTTGCTAGAAAGAGTCATCCAACCATTCCCAGCAGATCCTTGAGGATCCAGAACTTACTCAAGGTTTTCTTTAGTTCCAAAAAAGACAGGGGACTGGAGACCCATTTTGGGTATCAGCAGAACAAATCTGTCAAAAAAACAAAGTTCCTGATGGTCACGCTACAGTCTATACTTCCCTTTCTAGGGAGAGAATTGGATGGGCTCATTAGATTTCCAGAATGTGTATTACCACATAAAAATGGCCAGACCATCCAGGCATCATTTGCGCTTTCGGCTGGGAGCCAGTCATTTTCTGTTTCAAGCTGTGCCCTTTGGTCTCACTACAGTCCCCAGAGTGTTAAAATGCATGGCAGTAGTCATGGCTTATCTGAGATGTTTAGGATTCCAGGTGTTCCATACTTAGACAAGTGGCTCCTCACCGCCACCACCAAGCATCGACTTGTACAAGCAAGGGATACAAACGTAGATATTTGCCATCAATTGGACATTACCATAAATTTAGTCTGCCTTATCGCCATCCAAACGTACCGTATTCATAGGAGCAGATCTCGAAACCATCTACATGGCCATAAAGCTTCCAGTGAAAAGAGTTGGGAACCTTCAACAAGTTCTGAACCTCCATTTCAAAACAAAAAGCCTTAGTTTAACAGTGCTCAAGTTATTGGGGGCCAATGGCTGCAGCAATCATTGTCATTCCTTTCAGTCTAATGCATTTGTGGATTCTGCAATGGCTTCTGTTCACACAATGATCCTTTCAAGAACTTCCAGTGTCTCATCCGATTATAATGAACTCATGCAAGAAGGATCTTGACTGGTGGGTGACTTCTCAAGTAACAATACTCCTGTTGCCAGTGTGACCACGGATGCCTCTGATGGGTTGTTGGGGGCATTTTCAGGGTTGTACAGCCTAAAGCACATGAGAGAAACATGAGGCTCATCTGCTTATCAATGTCCTATAGATGAGAGTTGTACTAGCTAGCTTTGCACTTTCTTTCTCTAGGGACTATTGCAATTCAGACGGACAATATGTTGGTGATCTGGTACATAAACAAGGAGAAACCAGATCCAATCCCATATGTCAGAAGCCCTGAGAGTATGGCAGTGTGCAATATTCACACAGCGCTTTTTGGTAGCAATGCACATCCCAGGGGAGATCCAATGTGATAGCGGACAAATTTTATTGCCTCACGAGTGGTCCCTTAAAGTAGTAGCAGAAAGGATATTCCGCAGATAGGGCCAGCCTTGCGACCTTTTTGCAACCCCCACCAACACCAAATGCAGCAACTACTTTGCCCTAATCCCCAGTCTGGGGGATACCCCAAGGGATGCACACTTTCACAGTTGGCCCCTGGGTCTCATTTACGCTCCCCCCCCCCTGTTTCCTTTGATACTCAAGTTCCTACAGAAAGCCAGGACTCTGGGAAGGACCATCATTTTTATAGCTCCTTATTGGCCTCGTCAGATTTGGTTCCCCTTTCTTCAGCCTCCTCTACTGGAAGAACCATGGATCCCAGACCCACTTCCAGATCTTCTGATTCGTTCATCAGGAGCTCTTCGTCCTGCACTTCGTACCCTCAGATTGACAGCTTGGCTGCTCCAAGCCAGGTTCCACAATCTCTTCCCTGCAGCTCAGAACATCCTAATACCCTCTCATAAATTATTTACCAGGAAGCTATACCTTAGTAAATGGAAAAGATTTTCCATATGGGCGTCCCAAATCAATGTTGACCCATATTTGGCTTTGATTTCATCCATTTTAGAGTTTCTGACCAAGCTATTTAATGAGGGGGGGTGGCTGCAGCAACCATTAGGGTTCAATTGGCAGCATTTTCTAATTTTCATATTTGAGATCAAGGGGATTCTGTCATGTCCCATTGACTTTCTAAAGCCTATATTAACGGTACTGTTCAATTGAGACCGCATATAAGATCTCTCGCTACACCATGGAACCTAAATTTTGTTCTTTCCCAAATCATCTTTTGTGAACCAGCATCATCCTGTGACCTGAAATACCTGTCATGGAAAACCATCTTTCTAGTAGCTATTACTTCTGCTCAAAGCGTCTTGGAATTATATGCCTTATCCATCAAAACCCCCATACTTAATTTTTGAATTGTTCATTTTGCCTTCATTCTTACGTCCCACCCACCAGCCCCCTGCCATGAATTTATTGAGGGCCGGGAAGTAAAGACAAATCTTGGTGATATTGTGCCTTTATCTTCTGTGTTCTTATTTTTTTCTTTCCAGGGTAGTTAGCTATCAATATAGTGGGCTGCAAACAATATCTGAGGGAGGCACCACTGCATCATGGGATAGGGAGTAGGCCACGAGCTGCTTAAAATCCTCGAGCTTTTGTATTTGGCCGAATCGGAGCCGAGGATTGGCTCTGAACCCATCTGTGAGTGAAGGCAAGATGAACAACTCACATGGAAGTTGTGGTGAGTACATAACCTTTTTTTTTTTTTTTGCAAATTTTAGCTGGGCCTGGATATATTTAAGAAAACGCTTCTGTCTTGCAACCCTACGTCATAGTCCAGACGTGGTGAATACGGGAGATTGTTGTCATATGTAATACACAACCAGTACTTGCCAGAAATTTCTGTACCTCCTTCTGTGTTGCTGTAGGTCACTTGCCAGCCACCCTATCCAGTTTTCATCTTGTCTTTTTGTCAATTTTGGTGGGGTGTCCAGTTCTGTGCAACGTCACTGTTGTCCCATATTTTCTCCACTTTTTGATGACTGTCTTCACTGCGTTCCATGGCATCTCCAATGCTGTGGAAATTTTTTTGTACCCCTCTCCTGACTGAAACCATTCAACAATGAGATCCCTTTGATGCTTTGTAAGCTCTCTGCAAGCCATCACTTTTGCTGTAGCAGGCAACTGAGTAAATGTCCGGAAAATCCTACTAGGACAGCTGATCTTTATTTGGGATTAATCAGAGTCTCTCTAAATTATGGCAGGTGTGCAAGAAGACTGAATGCTGTAATGAAATCGTAAGGTGCTTCAAAATATTAGTTTAAGGGTGTGCACACACAGCAAAGTATTGGTTTAAGGGTGTGCACACTTACGCAACCAGCATACTGTACATTTTTTATTTTTTATATTTTTTCCTCTAGACCATTTGTTTCTTTTTTAGTTGAATCGTACAGGTTGTAGGTCACATTAAAGTTGGGAAAAGTTTTGAAATGATTTATTGTGATCTCATTTTTTTTACATCTCAAAAACCTGGCATTTTAACAGGGGTGTGTAAACTTTTTATATCCTCGGTACCTTTGCTACCTTGGCTTTCAGAGCTGCAAACTATCAGACCCACTTCACTAAGTATACCTTGTCCCTCTTAGAATCTGCCACCAAACACCTGGTAGATATTCCAGACTCCCCTACCAAAGCATCACTGTCCTCTCTATTGGCGCTCTCCTGCCATGTCAGCTGCATCTGCCTTACGCAGATGTTCTTTTCTTCGCCTACAACCTCTGTCAGATGATTTCAGGGTGAAGCTCAGTGATGCTCCTTTGGATAATGCTGCACTCTTTGGTTCTAAGATGGCAGACCTTTTTGAATCCCTGCAACAAAAGGGAAAAGAAATAGAGGACCTGAAACATTTACTGGTTTCACGGTCCCTAAGTTTCACAGAAGCTATCCAGCCAAAACCCAGTTTATTAGAAAGCACTCCCACCCTTCTCCTTCAAGGCCTTGTAAGCCCACAAACAAGCCCCTCCAGCTTGAGTATCCCCTCCCTCTATCCAGAGGACTCCTTTTCAGGACAGGGCAGGTAGCATCTGAATACCTGCCACCCCTGCCTCCTCCTCCCCCTCCTTCTGTACCACTGTCCACTTGCCTCACTGTCTCCCAGTTTGGACCCATCTCACGTTAGACAAGTGGGTCCTGTCCATACTTTAAAACGGTTAATTTATGTCCTGGATATCACCTTCCATAGGGCAAGGCATACCTGACCACCTGCTCAGCAGCTGCACCTCTTGCAACCGGTAGTCCATACCCTGTTAGATCAGGTACCATAGAGAATGTCCTCTACTGCAAAAGGAAGAGGATTCTATTCAAGGCTCCTCTTGGTCCCCAGGAAGGAAGTATTCTATTCAGGGTTCTTCCTGGTCCCCAGGAAGGACGGACGGACCCTGGGGACCAATTCTAGACCTCTTCTATCTCATCCTTTTTCTAAAAGTCCCTACCTTCAAAATGCTATCTCTGCCAACCCTTTTCCCTCTCTATTCCACAAGGATCCCTGGCTACTTGAGATGTAAAGGATGCTTACCTCTACATCCCAGTCAAGCCTTCCCTCTCACTTGCAGTTCTCTGCTTTGCCCTTTGGACTCACCAGTGCACCGAAAGTCTTCACCAAATGCCTGGCACCTGTGGTGACATACTGCAGGACAAAGGGAATACAGATATTTCCCTACCTGGACAACATGCTGTTCCAGGCTATCGGCCAAGAAATCCTCCAAGGGCACATCCATTTCATCATGACCCTCCCTCAATCACTGAAATTTCAGATAAACCTAAAATCCCATATTCAACTTGTATTCCTTGGGTGCAGGATCCGCTCACATCTCATGGAGGCATACCTATCCCCACCAAAAGTGAGTTTCCTCACAGAACACCTTTACCTGGTCCTTCACTCCACAGTGTTGACTGCAAAGGCAGTACCTAAAATGTCTGGGCTACGTGGCAGCCACCATACCCATGCTTCCTTTAGCACGATTACACATAAGAAAGCTAAAGTGGTACTTTCGGTCAATTAGGAAGCAACACAACCAGCCTCTGGAGCACATTGTGTCCCCTTCTTCCCCGTCTAATCAAAGGGAATACTGTGGTGGTTGGCTCGGGTAAATCACAGCCTGGGCCTTCCTCTCCAGCCACCTCAACCCACTCAGGTCATGCATGCCAGACTCTTCAGACCTGGGATGGGGAGCCACCTTCGGCCACCGACAGGTGTAGGGCCTGTGGCCGCAGCACCTCAAATCAGAACGCATCAGTGCCAGAGAGATGAGGGCAGTCCTTGTAGCCCTCCAGGCTTTTTTCCCTGTCTTACAAAATGGGCCACTTCTGATATACACAGACAACACCACTGTACTGTGGTCTATCAACAAGCAGGGAGGGACCAAGTCCTAACTGCTCTGAAGACTAGCCCTTTAGTTGTGGGAATTGGCCACCTCACAGTGAATCACTCTGCAGGTGACGTGCATTCCCTCTCTCCACAACACACAGGCAGATTATTTGAGCAAAACCAGCACAAATAACCATGAATGGATGCTTCAGAGAGATGTCTTCCTTGACCTGGTCCACAAGTGGGGTATACCTCAAATAGACCTGTTTGCCTCCATCATCAACAAGCAACTTCCTGGATTTTTGTACCAGGACACCAGAACCACAGGCACTGGCAACAAATGCCTTTTCAATTTCCTGGAAGGGAAAATAGGTATATGCAACCCCCCCACCTTCCCACTCATTCAGAATGTCCTGCTAAAAATTCAGCAGAACAACCCAAAAATCTTACAGGTGACTCATTGCTGGCCATAACAGCACTGGTTCCCCTTACTCCTACACTTGTCTAAGGGCATTCACCACAAGCTTACCCCCCAGCGTGGACCTTCTCACACAGAGCAAGGGGTCACTAATCCATCCACAGTGGCAGCTTTTGCACCTATCCATGTGGCTGATAAGATTCTGATCCCAATCAGACACCTTTACAATGAGGACGTGCTCAATGTCTTGCAGGAGGCCAGGAAACCAAATACAAGAAAATCATATCTTTCAAAGTGGAAACTATTCATTATGTGGTGTCATAAGACAAGCTGGACCCGCTTCTTAGCAAACCCCCTCTAGTGCTGTCCTATTTGTGAGAGCTACTATAGACTAGATTGGCTTCTTCTTCCATCAAAGCTATCTGTCTACTATTTCTGCGTGCCTGCTTCTGAATCCCCCATTAGCATCCAGACTTCCTTACAAACTCTTCTCAAAGGGGGTACTTTGCCTTAAGCCCCCGAAGAAACCTCCCCCGCCTTGTGCCCTTAACTACGTGCTCGAGTAGCTTATGTTACCACCCTTTGAGCCAGCTGATAAAGTTAAGCATTTAACCTGGAAAACTGTTTAGTGGCTGAACTCTAAGCCTTTATGGCTATTGCTCCATTCCTAGTTTTTCACAAGGACAGGGTCACCCTCAGGGCTAACCTGTCCGTCATGCCCAAGGTAGTTAATGACCTGTCCCTCAATCAGGCCATACAACTACCTGTATTTTTCCCAAACCCACAAGGAGAAGGTGAGATAGTGCTGCATTCCCTGGATGTATACAGGCAAATCAGATTCTACCTGCACACCACCAAGCCTATCAGACAGGCTGACCATCTTTTTTTCCTTTCATTCCAGAGTCCCAGGGAAGGCAGTGACCAAGCGGACTATTTCTATTTGACTCTCCAAAGCCATCACCTTCTGTTACCAATTCCATGGTAAGTCTCTACAGGGTACAATTAAGGCTCATTCCACAAGAGCAATGGCCTCTTCAGAGGCCTTCTTCAAGGGCCTGGATACCTCTAGTATCCTGGAAGTTGTTACTTGGTCTTCGGTCCACACCGTCACCAAACACTACAAACTTGGCCACATCTCCAGATCCAGGGCAGGATTCACCAGGGCTATCCTTCATGGATTCCTGAAGTCTGCCTCTAGACGACCACCCCAATTTCAGTGAGCTTTGGCACTCACCCATATGCAGACTATTGCAACATGAGAATAGAAGGACAGAAAAGTTGTGTAAAATCTTACCATAACCATAGATTTCCTTGTCATCCATGTTGCAGTATTCCTTCCCCTCCTGTCAGCTAATGATTTCCCTTTCTGGATGGCAATGATATGGCATTGCCGTTATAGGACTGGCTCAGACTGGGGCTTCTGTTCTGAGGGCCTGGGGCGTGCCGACATCACCTTTATGGACCAAAAAATCTTGCCTACGTCAGATGTTTCACGCACCACAGAGGGACTGAAAGCTTTTGGATACTTGGCCGTACGTACATGAGACTGAAGGGTAAACCCACGTGCAGAATACTGCAACATGGAAGAGAAGGACATCTGTGGTTATGGTAAGATTTTTACACATTTCTTTATATTGGCAGCTCACACTTATTGCAAGTTCTTGGCCAGGGATTAATGACCAGATTTGTGTTAACTGTCTTTTAAAACTAAGCTTTTGAAAGATTATATTGCTCCCTTTTTTCTCAGTATAGCATTTACTATTTAATAATTGCTCTTACATAAAACTATGTATTATTTGCTAAAAGAAAGTTTTACAGGTTTGATGTATTCCGGTATTCAGCCTTTGATATTTGTTTACTTCAATTTTGAACTTATTGAATATGTTGACTTAATCCATGATTTGTTCAGGGTATTCAGCTGTCTCATTATTTAAAGCTGATGACATGATTTTACGTTTTTGGCTGTAACAATTTTAAGCTGATCATATGATATTAAAAAAAGTTGTGACATGACCTTTTAGAATTGTATTTAAACAGGGTGTGTTTGGTTCACTTCATCTGAAGAAGTTTTGTTATAAAATAAAACAAAGGTGCTGATATTACGTTTTAAGTTGTTGACCTGGATTTGTCGGAATCTCTGTGGCCTTGCGTGTGTTTTTTTTTATAAGTTTTACAAGATGCTGATCAAAGCCATTTACTAGTAGTAGTAAGTTTATTAGGTTTGTCATATCTTGGCGACGGCTATATAGTGCAATTTTGCCTGCTGTTGTCTGATACTTAAAGGTTCTAATGGGCTGTTGACTTCACTGTCAGATGATACTTCCCTGTTTGTGTAATATTTTTTTTTTATGTCCTTCCATTTCACTTTTGCAGTATCCTTTACAATTGGGGATCTCCTGCCAAGGATGGCCTGACATCTAGCCAGTATACCAAAGCCTTTAGGTTGCTTTAAGGTACGCCGTACGTCACACATTTGCTTCCCTCATATGGCGTAGGGCATAAAGGTGACTTCTTTGCCGCCAGTCCGAACGCCATCGTTTGATCATCTGTCTGAATTCCTGCTTCGTTGCTGGTTCACCAAACTGTAAGATAAGTGCCCCGTTGGGGTTTTTGCTCTTAGCTTTTTTCCTATTGTTTGTTGCTTGTGGGGTTTCATGTCATCCAGAAAGGGTAAATGGCAGTGCAGTAGACATTCCCTATAAAGACCGTCGCAAGCAGTGCATAATTGGTCTGTATGCTTCCACGGCCATACAATCCTTTTCTTTTGTCAGGCTTTCATCCCAAAAGCTTTCCTAGTTGGCTTTCCTGTTTGGCTTTGTATTTAGAGAATCAACGCCTTAAGCTTTTAGCAAAAGGCAGTATGGAGGGACCTTCCCACTTTGAACATCTTAGTCTGTGAATGAGGCGACCAAGAAGTCTCATTCTGATTCTTCTGCTGTACCACTTCTGCCGGATGTCTCTCCCAAGCTTAGTGAAAGCCTGGAGGTTCACCTACCTCCTCCATTGGATTACTCCGCCATGACCCCTTTGGAGACCGGCATGGATCTGACTTCATGCACGTCCTTGGAGGCTTGGCTGATATCTGCTTTGGACATTCAGGGGGAACTGTGGCTGATTAAGTACCGAAGGGCTTAGCGGTGTTCCTCAGGTTTTGGTTAGAAAGGAAGTTCTAACTGTGATTGTAGAATGTCGGCCAGCATTCATACCTTAAGTTTTACAGGGCAGACATCCCTTGGGGTAGGGCATGTCTCTCCTCCTAGGGACACTCAGAGTGAATGGCAAAGTTTCACTTGGGTGTTTGTTTTATGCTGTTTTGTCTTTGAAACCTCTTCAAGGAGTCTCTGTTCCTGCTCCACCTTAGTTGTAATCTCCTCTTAAAAGGCCTTGGGAATAGGATTCCTCTGAGGAAGAGGTGGATTCAGGTGAGGAATACCTTGCGTATTCCTCCCAGGTTCCTTTCCCTTTGGGCTGTGGTTCTAAGGAAAAAGCATCTAGTAGTCCCGACACTGCTTTTGAGGAGATTTTCTTCATGGATGCAATTTCCATGATGGAAGTTTTTAAATGGGGTTCTGCTCAGGCTTCTGAGGTGCAGAAGCAGTATTACGAGCTTCTGCAAGTTGACTCTCTCAGACCTTCTGCTGTTTCTTGCTTTGTCTGCCTTGTTGGATGCCTTTTCTACTGTGTCAAAGGCTCCAGATTCCCAGCCCCCCCCCCAAAAAAAAATTTGTTTTTTACAGGGTGCCTCAGGATTGCAAGTTTCTTTATAGATGTCCTTCAGCTTGACCCCTCTGTGGTGTCTGTGGCATCTGACAAGCCATCTTAATTACTGTCTTCTACAAAGCTTCTAACTTTTGATAGACAGTCGGCCTGTGAAAAGGCTGGGTAAGAAGGCTTTTACCTTTGTTATCTTGGCTTTTAGGGCTATCAGTTTCCAGACTCAGATATATTTTGGCTCTTCTTTCTCAGGCCTGACAGGTTATTTTTGACCTTCCTGATCCTGAAGGGAAGACTTCTCTTTCCTTGTTAAGGACCTCTTCTCAGGAGGCTCGCCATTCTATTAAGTGCATTTTTGACGCAACAGATGCTTTTTCCAGAGCTGCTGCTTTTGGTTCTGTAGTGAGGTACTGTTGGCTTCGGCTTCAGCCTTTGTCTGATGATACTAAGGCTAAGTTGGTGGATGCTCCTCTGGATAACAAACACTTATTTGGTACAGCTGCTGCTGATTTAAGTCTCTTTTGGATAAGGGCAAGGCCTTGCAGGAGCTTAAACATGTTTGGTTCCTCTTTGCCTAAGTTTCAAAGAAATTACCCTAATAAGCCATCCTTTTTCCGCAGACTCTCGACCTCCTCCCAAGGGTAAGCGGGGTGAAGGGCTTCTGCTAAAGCTACCCAGATTCCTGTGATCCAGAAATGTTTTTTTCTAACAAGGTGCTGTCTGACTGTCCTGTTTTCAGTCGAATTCCTTTTTCTCTTTCTTTCCCTCTTTCTTCCAGTTTGGTTAATATTACTCAGGATTCATGGGTTATTTCCTTTATCCTCCTAGGGTCTCGCGTGGTCTGGAAATCCCTTCCCCCATTCTGGGGCATTCCTCAACCCCCTAAGGAACAGTTGGCTTTCGTTTCAGGGTGCTTCAGGATATTTTCGCTCAGGGAACTGTTTAGGGCATTCTCGTTTATCAAAGGGTTAAAGGATTATACTCCAAAATGCTTTTGGCTCACAGGAAAGAGGGCACTTGGAGACCTATTCTAGACTGATCTAATTTGAATATATTTGTAAAGGTTCCTTTTCAGATATTGTCCCTTCAGAATGTGTTCCCTCTGTCTGCTGCTTCCTCAGGCTTTTCTAGTGTCTGTGGACCTCAGGGATGCTTATCTTCACATTCCTGTTCATCTGCTTTTCAGAAAGATTTTACATTTCTCTGTTGCTTCCTGCCATTTTCATTTCTCTGCTTTGCCCTTTGGCCTTTCTGCTGCCTCAAAGGTAGTCACCAAATGCCTTGCTCCTGTGCTTGCATTTTGCAGGCTAAAGGGGATAAAAGTCTTTCCCCTACTTGCATGATTTCCTGCTTCAGGTGTCCACTCTAGAGATTCTACTGCATCATCTTCACCTTGCCATTTCCCTTCTACAAATCCGTGGTTCACTATAAATTTCCAAAGGTCCTTTGACTCCTTCACAGAGTCATTTATTTCTGGGGTGTAGGCTCCAGACTATTCCAGTGCTGGCATTTCTTTGTTTCGATCCCTTCTTCTTTTGGTCCTAATTACAAGGGAGTTTCTGAGAGCTCTAGATTTTATGGTCTCCACCATTCCTGTGCTCCCTTTTGCTAATCTCCACCTGAGAAAACTTCAGTGTTTTTTAATGTCAGTTTGGCTTCAGCATTTTGATGATCTGGACTACTTGGTTCCTCTTCCTCCATGCCTCAAGCTGGAATTCCAGTGGGGTGGGTTCAGTAGTTGACTCTCAATCCTAGGGCTCCCTTTTCAACCCCTCTTACTTCTCAGGAGCTGTTTATAGATGCTTCCGATGGATGGAGAGCATCCTTCATTTCTCTATATTTGTAGGGTCCTTGGTCACCTCGGCAAAGGGAAGACCACATCACTGTCAAGGAGCTGAGAGCTCTTCTGGCTCTTAATGCTTTTCACACACTATACTCCCCTGGGTCTCTGTGTTTACAAACAATACCACAGTGATGTGGTATGTCAGCGGGGGGGGGGGGGGGATTAGATCTTGCATCCTTTGCAGGGTAGCTTCTTTTTGTGTGGGAACTAGCTAGTACCGTGGGAGTCTTAAGGCAGTTTATATTTCCTCTGGGCACAACATTGTGCAGACTGAGTAGGACCATAACACAATCCCACAAGTGGATCCTTCACAGGGATGTATTTCTGGACTTTGTCCACCAATGGGGTACACTTCAAGTAGATCTATTTTCCTCCCCTGTGAACAAACAGCGTCCTCTTTTTTTGTGCTAGAGTCCCAGGTTCTTTGATCTGGAAGGTGGATGCCCTCTCTTTTTCTTAGAGTAGGATGTTTGTTTATTCCTTAGCCTCCCCATGTCCTCCTTCCAAAAGTCTTGTTTAAAATACAAAACGATGTTCCCAAAATCTTGCCGGTGACTCTTGGCACAGCAGACCGCATTGGTTCCCTCTTCTGCATTTAGCCAAGGGCAGCCATTGAAGTTACCTTGCAGGGTGGATCTACTCACACAGGATAAAGGGATCTCTCAGCCATCCTCACCTGTCCATTCTTGAACTGACCCTGTGTTTGATGGGATTTTGATTTCATGCAGACACCTTTTTTCTGAGGACATGCTTAGGGTCCTGCAGGAGTCCAGGAAGCCCATAACTAGGAAACCCTATTCATCTAAATGGAAGAGGTTTTCTGTTTGGTGCCTTTCCTTGGATGTTCTTTTGGTTCTGTCTTGTGTGAACTACGCAATGCTAGGTTGGTTTATTCTCTTGTTAAGGCCCACTTATCAGCTATCTCTGCTTATTTGCCTTTATCACCTCTTTTAGCTTCTAGATTTGAGGTTAAATATTTTCTTAAAATCACCCTTCATTTTAGACCTCCCCATAAGCGTTACCCCTCTTCCTGGGATCTTAATTTTGTTTTTGAAAAATTGACCCAGGCTCCTTGTGAGCCTGCAGCTTCAGCTTCCTTACAGCATTGTTCTTGGAAGACTGTACTTTTTTTAGCCCTTACTTCTGCCAGATGGGTGTCTGAGCCTCAAACCCATCCTTTTTTAGTTTTCCATAAGGACAGAGTGTCTCTTCAGACGAATCTTTTTATGCCCAAGGTGGTGAATGAGTAGTCTCTTAATCTATTCATTTGTCTCCCCCCCCCCCTTCTCTGCAGTCAGAAGGTAGAGAACCCAGATTTTATTTGGATAACACCAAAACTTTGTCAGATCAGCTGTTTACTTCCTTTCATCTTAGATGCTTAGGTTTGGCTGTTTTCCAAACTATTTCTTCTTGGATTTCTAAAGCCATTGCTTTTTGTTATGCCTTCCATGGCAAGAGCTTTTCTTCTGTTAAGGCTCATTCTTCTAGGGCCGTGGCTTCTTCTGGTGCTTTTTTCAAGTATTTGGATGCTAACTCTATTCTTTGCACTTAACCTGGTCTTCAATGCATACATTTACCAAGCACTGTAAGTTAGATATTATTTCCAGAGCTAGACCTGTCTTCGCTAGAGACATTCTCCATGGGTTCCTGGAGAGCCCTAATGGTCCATCTTCCTCTCTTCTTTCTAAGCTTTTAGGTTCATAGGTATTTACTAGGCTAATGACCACAAGGGCCCCTCTAAGTCTACACATGCATCCCAAATCTCTGACAAGTTCTGGCACCCTTGTTAAGTTTAAGCAGGAGGCTTGGGTGATGAAACCTTTTACTAGTAGGGGCCTGGGAGATGAACCATTTACAGGTTACCTGTGTCTGTTAGAGACTTTGATGCTACGCCAGGGATGAATTTCCTGTTCCCCATCCAGTCGTCCAAGTTGCTCTTGAATTGAGTTAGGGAGGAATGCTGCTTCACAAGGATGGGGAGCCTGTTCCAGGGATGGGGTAGTTTCTGGGATACATACCGGTTTATTTAGCAAGTCAGTTATGTCACAGTCAAGGTTAAGTCTTTTAAATGGGTAATTCTGGTGCTGTTAATTTTTTGGATGTACAGGAGGTCCATCATAGTGGGGTCTGACAGAGCCCTGTATGCCAGGTATAGATTTCCCCTCAACAGCTTGTAGTAGATGGAGTAGAGGGATAGGACCTTGAGGTGGTCTGCATAGGACATTTTACTTACACCTTGTATTTTGTCAGCAATCTCTCTGGACATTCCAGTTGTTGGAAATGCCTGGTTAGGAACATACCAGTAGGGGCATTGTACTCTTGAGATAGTCTGATTAATGCTGAATACAGTGGAATAGTGGCTTTCTTGGAGCTAGATGCCATATTTTTGTTTAGAAGTTGTGCAAAATGGAATGATTTCCTCAGTACTATAGACATGTGATGGTCAAAGGCTAGATTTACTGTGTTCCGAAGTCCCTAGCTACTGGGTCAACTCTAAGGGGTGTGTTGTCAATATGATGGTTATCAAGGGTAGATAATTTCCCAAAGGATACAGTTATGCATTTTTTGGCATTTAGTTTCTCAGTGGCTCTGACACCAGTTGTTTGTGTCAGCCTTTCCTAGAGAACATTTGTGTCAGTGTGGTATGCAGTGACAGCTCCTAATTTGCAATCATATGCAAATTTACGCCGCCAGAGACTATTGATATTGGCCTTGACTTAAGAGAACTAAATGCCAAAAAAGGAGCAGACCAGGGGACACTCCCTGAGGGACTCCACTTATGACTGATCTCTTTGCAGAAGTGGGCCCCCCCCATTCTAATTTTCTGGGTCCTGTCTGTGAGCCGGTTGGCTATCCACCAGGTTAAATACGGGTTTGTACCTAAACACTTGAGTTTGTCAACAGTGCTCAAGTGCGGTATTGTCATATGCCTTGGCCTGGTCAACAAAGTAGGCAGTGTGAACCATTTTGCCTTCATCTGTTGCTTTTGTGACCTTCTCGAAGTCCACCAGGTTGCGTAGTCTGTTTGTCATGGAGGATGGATGGGTACGGTCTACCAGGCAGCCACCATTCTTTTTTTTTTCTTCCCATTTTGTGGCCCTTAGCCCTCCTTTGGTAGCTGCCATGCATGTTTGCAGATGAGGGCCTGCTCTGCCATCCATTGTTGACTGTAAACATTTCTGTTTATACACCATGAAGGCTGACATGAATTGGCAAAGCCAGGTTCATATATCCATCTTGTATCTACGTGCTGCATGCTGTGCACCACCCACATTCCGTAGGTGGTAGCACTGGGTGCAGTCTTGACTGCCTCCCCACCCCCAATCTGATTGAGGTGGCGTCAGCTACTGTTTCTCTCATTAACTCCCTCAGTGCCTGGGTAAGTTGCAAGTTTTTGATCGTCTAAGTCTTACTTAGATTTTGTCCCCCTGCACTGGTGAGTTGAGTATCAGTCCTTTGAATTTAACTCTAGCTTATAAAGAGAGATGGAGAAGGGGGCAGCTGTTCATACCTTTGCAGTATAGTTGGTAGCGGTTATTGCCCTGCATAACTCCTCTTAACGCTTTCATGATTTCTTTAATGCTTTCTACCTAAGGTATCAAACTATAATCTGCTGTCCTAAAAGTGGCTGCAAGGAATTATTGGTAGTTTCATGAGACGTCCACGACATTGTGTGAGATAAAACAAGTTATTCAGAATTATAAACTGAGTTGCATGTTGTGTTTCATGGTAGACTCTTTTTTTTTTTTTTTTTTTTTCTCCTTTACTCATAGTAAAATGTGCTTCTTTCTTTAGGTTGCATTAGTATCATCAACATCTGAAGGCTATACAACACCACAACCAATGTACCAGTCCTCTCATACAACAGAACGACCGCAGAAAGATTCCATTGATCCCATCCAGGTAAATATGCATAAAAATGTGTCTCAGCTTTGAGCTATTCTCTGCCAGCAAGTTGTAAAGTCTTTTCTGCTTTTGTCCAGCAGGGTCTGTTCTTATTGGTGCATTATGATAATAGCAGTCCTTGTCACATGACTTGGAGGGCTCACATTGCGAAAGTGGAGAAAAGTTGTAAGGAAACCCTAGCTTAGAATGTCTTTTTTTTTCTGTGCCAAAAATAGCATCATGTCTAATATTATGCATCCTTCTTAATGAATACTACAAGTCATTTGTACATTTTTTTTAATCTCAGGATGATATCCACCACCCAAATTAAGCATTTTAGTCAAAAGCTCCCACAGTGAGGGAGTATGATCTCTTGTAGCATCCACTTGCTATATCATTTACTGACTACGTAAGTACACCTACTCCTAAGTTCAGCAGTTAATTTACAATGCTTTCACATCTTGTTTGAGTCCTGATGCACATTGTAGACTTAAGTGCACAGACTTTACCAAAGAGCCCCCATAACTGTCTTAACTGCTGATCAGCACCCATACTGTTAGTGAGTATACTCTCTTTGGGGAGCGCACCATGTGAAACTGCCTTAAGTACCAGTTGCGGAATGGATATTTGTTGTATATCATTGCAAGGAAAATGGTTGCGTTGATATTATCAAGATCATCCAACTTGTAACCCCAGGCCTCAGCCTCGGAGTGCTTTTGAAGGAATGAAGCTTGGAGGTTAGGTCAGAAGAGTCATCCTTTAAGTCAGTTCCTAAATTGGCCTTTTGATCCTGAAAGAACTATGCCTATCTTGTACAAACAAAATCTCAAGACCTCCTCAGTCCTTTGCCTGAGTAAATTATTATTTTTGGCATTAGGGTTGGTATATAAATGCCACTTCAGGTGGGAGCTGGATATCAAATTTGGCAGCCTTGATTTACGGGTGTAGAGGCTGGCAGTCTGTGTTATCTACCTTCAAGTCAAGGGTTCTTACAGCTGTGGTCCCATTGTCTTGAGGTTTTTACTTAGGCTTAGTGGAGTACACTGACTGGTCTATGATAACTAGGCAGGAGGACTGGGTCTTGAAGTGCCACATCTCCTAATTCGGGAACTAGATATCAGATTAAGTGGGTCAGTGCCTGAATGGAGCTTAAGTCATGAGTGCAGAATGGCATGTTTAGGGGGTAAAATGTGATACCAGCATCAGACCTGTTTCCATTCTCTCTTCTCTGCATGCCAGCCTTAGCAGGCACAATCTTAACTCATTAACCCCGAGTACCTTCTCATGGCGCCTCTGTGCTTAACACCGAGTGCGCCATGAGAAGATAGGAATTCCATTATGTTAACCCCGAGTGCCTTCCAGTAGCGCAAGTAAGTTTACAGCCCTAATTTGAAGATATTGTTGAAAAATAAGTTGAGAAAGTAACTGAATGTTGTTAGTTACCTTCTCAACTTAGGATTTAGAGTGGAGTTAACTGATGGTCCAATAGGACTTTTATGAGTAAATCGGGTCGGAATGCTCTTGAGATTACAGCAAAGCGTTTCCGAGATGAAGCGGTGGCAGCCAATCAGATTTGTACATAACTCAATTGTGTTACGTGATTTTGACTGTTTTAGTGGGTAAGATACTGTGAAGAAAGAATTAGGTATGTTTTTTTTATTTTATATGATTTATTTTTGTGGTATATTATTTTCGATCCGAGTTTGTAATTTTTTTCTTCCCATATGTAATTACGATAGTTAGGTATGTTAAGCAGTCTTGAGTTTATTTCATAATTCTCTTAAAAACACAGAACTCGTTCAGCTGTTTAGCTAATGCTGTTGCCAACAGGTACTTTGCTTTCTTCCATGGATATTGTAAATGGCCTGTTCAGTGGTGTTAAGGGGGAACAGCTTAAAAGAATGCCTACATTTTTCTGATCAGTCGATGAGCGGCTTATCTTTTCGTAAGTGCTAGGTTTACAATTTTTGTGTAAAAACTGGAATTATTCAAGTTACAGCCCGGCTTATGCGTGGTCCTGTTTTCCCGGGTGAGCCTATACAGTGCAGTTATTTCGACCCAGCTAATGTGTTAAGAATGCTAAACGTACGATCTTTTATTCTCCCTTTCCTCATTTGGGTAACACTTCTAAGTGCCTATTCGTTTCTCTCTTGTAAAATACCAGCAGTTGTCATATGAATGCCTAAACCTCTTTGCTTTAATTTTTGGCTGAGGTATCTCATTTTGTAATGTTTTTTTTTTTTGATGGTGTCTCTAGATAAGAAATTACATCTTTTACTGCTTCCCTTGGCTGTTTACATTGTTTTTGTTTGTGTTTGCTTGGCTCCGATACAGTTTCTGTATCCGGAAAGAGCACGTATGCTTGGGAAGTGTCTGGATTGCCTGAGCTACAGTGGAAGCCAGGGAGTGGAGGACTACCGTGGTATTGCGTTTTGTAAGCATAATTCCATTCGTCTCCTTTATAGAAGATGGGGAAGTATTTTTCCTGCCATTTCGTTCAGTTGTACAAGCGCATGACATGTTCTCACTTTTGGAATTGTACATCCTGCGCCCCCACCTCCATTCTTCCTTACGTGGAATCGTTGCTGTATAGGGTTTCTCTGAATTAGACTGCTGTAGTTGTTTGTTGACGCCCAGTGAGGTTGGTTTACGCTTAGTACTTTGTGTGTATAGAGTTATCGCTCATTATTATGCTAATAGAATAGGTCTTGAACATTTTGTTTGTTGTTTTTTAGTGAATTGATGTTTGACATGGGGTTGGTAAGGCAGATCAGAAGCCTTCTGGGATGTGGGTTACTGACCTGTTTGTCAAAGGTATTATTCAGTTAGACCCATACATATTTGATTGCCAGATATTATTCAATGCCAGACATATTTGATTGTATCAGCATTAAGGATCATCAAAACAGATATCAGGTAGGTGGCTGTCTAGTAGTGTGATTAAACTTTTTGTACTGGCTGAGTGTTATTGTCAAGCTGGACTGTGGGTGTCAGTTATAGGGGGAAAAAACGTTGTGGCTGAATAATAAGCACAGGTCTGACAATGTGCTACAGGGGATTCTATCTGACCACTATTGTTGGAATTATGCTGCAGACATTGTTTTGATTCTTGTAGTTGGGAATTATTTGCAGAAATGAAGGCTGGTTAAGTTTGCATGCTCTGAGGTGGAGAAGCATACATGACAGCTATTTGCTTATATGTGTTTTGGTACCTATGGATAAAAAAGGTGACAGTATTCTAGGATTCCATGGAATAGTGTATTTTTTTTTGTTTTATAGAAGTCCAATTGGAAAAAAGAGCAAGTGGTGCTGGAAGAGCTATTGAATGAATGGTTAAGGAATATTATTAAGAATGAAATGATGGTAGACATAGCAGTTAAATTTACATTGAAAAAGGGGAAATGAAAAAAACTGGAGGCTTACTTCATTGTGCAACTTTGATTACAAGTTACTAATGAAAATATTGCAAGTTAGACTTTGAGAGGAATAACAGGTGATGCTTTATGGTGTATACAGAAAACAGGTAAGGGAAATGATCGTTATGGTTACAGAAGTTGCAGATAAAATGTTGAAGAAAGGAGAGGTTAAAATGGCTACATGTGATACAGCTAAGTCATTTGATAATTTCAGTCATAGAAAAGTTTGGGAAATGCTAAGGAGTTATGATTTGGGAGAGATTTATTTCCTTATCAGGAACAACTTATAAGAGGCCATGAATTAAATTGTTAATGAATGGATCAGTTAGTGAGCAGATAAAGATGAATAAGGGGAGAGATGGGTTGCGGTATTGTTTTGCTTGGTTGTGATGTACAAAAATGCTAATAATTTGTGCAGGATTAAGCCTAAATAGAGAAAAAGTGTAATGTTTTAGGATATCCTGTTAAGTTAGATGATATTTATTTTATAGTGAAGGAGTTTAGATGGTGTTTTAGTAGGAAGGGAAAAGGTGGAAGGACAGTAAGACTAATTGATTAAGAAAATAACAGAAGCTGCAACTTTATGGAATTTATTCAAGATGTATTTTACTATAAAGGTTTAATTACTGGAACTTTGAGGTTGGCAGGATATTTTGTGTGTGTGTGTGTGTGTGTGTGATATAAAGAAATAACTGATCAAAGCTTATTCCTGTTACACCAGATAGTATTAGTATGTTGTAAGAACAGGCCCAGATATGACAGTTGGACAAAGGGCCATGCATGGGGACAGGGTTTTAGTACTGTTCTGTCTATCATAGACAGTTGGGGTGACCTGTTTGGTATTTGCCTGCTTCTTCTTATGGGAATGTCATCTGCTTCTCGACTGGCCGACATTGATGTTTTGAAATGTGCCTTTGTTGTTTTGCAAATAGTTGGCAGGCAAATGCCAGTGGGGTTCTTCCACAGGTTATGTGCAGCAATTATTACCTGTGTCTGAGCATGCAGAACCTTTCAGGAATGAAATGCAGGTCATTATCACATTAACAATAGGTGCACTTACAGTATAACACTGAGTCATTCTCACTTGTCAGGTAAAGCTCTCAGCAGCTGATACTGTTATTCACACAACTAGAAGTCATTATCACATTGATGAATGCACAAGCAGTTTGTGTTTCTGTCTATGTGGAGTCATTTCCTGCCCCCCCCCCCCCCACACACACACACACACACACACTAGTTTGTTTCTCTCATTTTCCAGTTTATTGCATTTTGCTAGGGAACATGCCAATGTGCTAAGTAATCCCTCATTACAAAGACAGTGTGTGTATGCTGTACCCATGTAGAAATCTTTCATTCTGTTTAGGACTTAGGTTATGAAAACTATGATATTTCTTTCATAGTTTAAATAACTTTGCTAGGGAAGATTTCAACATGCTAAGCAATACCTCATTTTGAAGACAGTATTTATAACTTACAAGATGTCAAACTGTCTGTCTATATGCTGTGCACGTGTACAGGCATCACAGTTTGTTTAGGACTTGGGTAATGGAAATTATGATTTTTTTTCATATTTTGGTAAATACCTTTGCTAGGGAGCATGTAATTGTGCCAAGTGATAACTCATTTTGAAGACCGTGTTAGTACTTGCAACATGATAAAAGAAGTGTGTTTGTATGCTGTACACATGTGCAGACATCACAGTCTGTTTAGGACTTGGGTTATGGAAATTATGATTTTTTTTTTCATATTTTGGTAAATATCTTTGCAAGGGAGCATCTGAATGTGCTAAGTAATACCTAATTCTGAAGACAGTATTCATAGTTCCAACATGGTAAAAGAACTGTACCTTTAGGTTGTACACCTGTACAGATATCAAAGTTTGTTTTGGACTTAGGTTATGGAAATTATGATTTTTTTCATATTTTGGTAAATAACTTTGCAAGGGAGCATCTGAATGTGCTAAGTAATACCTAATTTTGAAAACAGTATTGATAGTTCTAACATGGCAAAAGAATGGTGCCTGTATGTTGTACTCACATGCAGATATCAAAGTTTGTTTCGGAGTTAGGTTATGGAAATTATTAATTTTTTTCATATTTTGGTAGATAACTTTGTAAGGGAGCATCTGAATGTGCCAAGTAATACCTCATTTTGAAGACAGTACTGCTGGTTCCAACATGGTAAAATAATTGTTCCTGTACGTTGGACACATATGCAGATATCAAAGTTTGTTTGGAATTAGGTTATGGAAACTATTATTTTTTTCATATTTTGGTAAATAACTTTGCAAGGGAGCATGTCAGTGTGCCAAGTAATACCTCATTTTGAAGATAGTGTTACTTCTTACAACATGGTAAAAGAACTGTGTCTGTGCACTGTACACATGCACAAATATCACAGTTTGTTTAGTCTTGTACAATTATGAAAATTATACATTTACAATACTTCTCATTATTATGCTCATATCTTTGCAAGGGAACATGGTGATCACACAAATGATGCATCATTTTGAAGCTGACATTCAGATGCACAACTTCTACACTGATATGTAGGCTCTGTCTGTTACAGGTGATGAGATACTATGCTTTGTGTATTTATCAATTATGAGAAATAATATATTAATCATATTTCTGTGAATATTTCAAGAAAGAGCATCCCACAGTAATGGTTAAGGTATCATTTTAAAGCTGACATTCATATTAACAAATTAAATTCAAATTGTATGGGTCTGCATGGTACATTGACCAAGATATTGTGCTTTGCTTTTCCAAAAAGGTAAAAAAATATGCACAATATCAGCCTTCCTTGCCAAATATTTAATAATGATTTTGATATGCACTATCAACATTTACACTGTTGGAAAGGTCAGTGTCTGCTGAACAACTTTTGCGTTTACATTTTTAGTCTAGCTCTTATAGTTAAAGAGTTATGAACATTTGTTTTCTGTATGGTATTACAAATGGATTTTCTGAAAATGAGCTCAGGCTGCACTGTTGTTCCTATGGTGGAATTAAGCAGGCAGCTTTTCCTGAGTTGCTCCGGAGTGAATGAGTTAAGCCTTGCTCCCTTTCACATGTCCAGCAGTGGGTATTGTCATCCTTTCATAAAGTAGTTTGTGAGCTTGTTTCTGTAGTGAGTTGAAGGAGGCTGCCTAAGAGTTAAAGAATTGCAAGCTCTCATGGCTACACCAGCTTTCCTAATCTTCCACATGGACAGGGGACCCTCAGGACAAAACCCGTCATTCATTCATTCTCAAAGTAGTGAATAAGCTATCCTTGAACCAGCCCCATCCACCTGCCCACTTACTTCCTAACCCACAGGGGGATAGTGAGAGAGTACTACGTTCCCTGTACGTCCACAGACAAGATAGGTTTTATCTACATAAAACCAAACCCTTTATAAAATCAGACCATCTGTTTGTCTCCTTCCACCCCAGGGCCTTGGGGAAAGCTGTGAGCAAGCAGACCATTTTGGTCTGGATCTCACACGCCATTTCCGTCTGGTACCTACACCATGTTAAGACCTTGCAGGCAATGTCAAGGCCCACTCCACCAGAGCAATGGCTTCTTCTAGAGCCTTCTTTAAAGGGCTAGACACCAACTCCATACTTGAGACAGCCACTTGGTCCTCAGTACACACCTTCACCAAGTACTACAAACTGGACCATATCTCCAGAGCCAAGGTGGGGTTAGCCAGGGCTATCCTAGATGGATTCCTGGAATCTTCTTCTAGGCCACCTCCATTTCCTCAGTGAGCTTTGGCACTTGCCCACAAGTAGAATACTGCAACATTGGAATAGGACGACATATGAAAGTTGTGTAAATTCTTAACATAACATAGATGTCCCTTTCTTCCATGTTGTAGTATTCCTTCCCACCCACCTTCTCCACTTGTATGGCTGCACCTGCTCTCCTGGATGATACTGAGCAGGCTATGCCCTTACAGGACTGACTCCAACTGGGGCTTTTACTAGGTTCTGAGGACTGGTGCATGCAGACATCACTTATAAGGTCCACGTTCCAGCAGCCACGTAAGACGTCTGACGCACCAAGTGGGACTGAAAATCTTTGGAAACCTGGCTGGACGAACTGGAGAGGAAGAAGGGTAAACCTACAAGTAGAATACTACAACATGGTAGAGAAAGACATCTATGGTTATGGTAAGATTTTGCACAACTTTCCTGTACTTGTCTATATAGATAGATTTAGCTGTATATAGGAAAGTTGTGTAAAATCTTACCATAACCATAGATGTCCTTCTCTTCCATGTTGCAGTATTCACTAGTGGGTTTAGCCTTCTCCCAATCAGCTTGTCCGGTCAGGTTTCCAAAGCTTTTCTAGTCCCAGAAGGTGCATCAGACATCTGACGTGTTGGCAGGTACGTGGGCCATAAATGTGATACCTGTGCGCACTGGCCCTCAGAACCAAGGAAGCCCCAGACGGAGCCAGTCCTGATGGCCTACCCTATACAGAAGTCTAGGAGAGCAAGTGCAAGGATAAGAGGGGGATGGTGGGAGTGAAGGAATACTGCACAAAGAATAGGAGGACATCTGTGGTTATAGTAAGATTTTACACAACTTTCCTATGTCCTCCTATTCCACTGTTCCAGTATTCACTAGTGGGTGAGTACAAAAGCTCACTGGTGGCTGGGAGGTGGTCTGGATAAGGATTCCAGGAACCCATGCAGCATAGCCCTGGCAAATCCTGCTCTGGCCCTGAAGATGTGGTCCAATTTAGTGTCTGGTGAAGGGGTGCAGAGAGCATCAGGTGGCTGCTTCCAGGATGGAGTTGGTGTCTAGGCCTTAGAAAAAGGCTCCAGAGGAAGCCATGGCTCTTGTGGAATGGGCTCTGACATTGCCTGACAGCATCTTCCCATGGTGTGTGTAAATAAAAAAAGGAAATGGCTCTAGCAATCCAAGACTAAATGGTTTGTTTACCAGCTGCTTTCCCCAGAGCCTTGGGGTGGAAGGAAACAAACAGCTGGTCTGATTTGTGTAAAGGCTTGGTCTTATGCAAATAGAATCAAAGTTGCGTGTGGACATCAAGGGTGTGTAAGACCCTCTTGCTGCCTCCCTGAGGGTTAGGAAAGAAGGTGGGTAGGTGAATAGCCTGATTCAGGGAGAGGTCATTGACCACCTTGGGGGTGGAGGGATTATTCCTGAGGACGACCCTGTCCGTATGGAAAAATAGGAAGGGTGGAGTAGCCATAAGGGCTTGGAGGGCAGACCCTCCTGGCTGAGGTCAGAACGACTAGTAGTACTGTCTTCCAAGTGCAAAATTTCAAGTCAGCATTGCCAGTTTAATCTGCGGTGGTGCAGCGGTAGCATTGTTGCCTCACAGCAAGAGGTTCTCCCGTTCGATTCTCGGCTGGAGTGCTGGGGAGTGCCTTTTATGTGGAGTCTGCATGTCCTTCCCACGGTTGGGTGGGCCTTTGAAAGATGTGCGTAAATGGGCGTGCCTTCGTTGAAGGTTGAACGTCGAGCTGGCACCTCTGTGTTCATGAAAATCTACTGCCAATCATGAGCAGTCCGGAGTTCCGTTGTGGCGACCCCTAACCGGGAAAACCCGAAAAAACAACAACATTGCCAGTTGGTTCGAAGGGTGGCAAAGTTAGTTTTTCTATGACATAGTTAAGGTCCCAGGAAAGAGGAGTCAGTTTTCTGGGGGGGGGGGGTCTTAAGTGTAAAACACCCTTTAGGAATAGCTTGACTGGGAGTGTTGAAGCTAGCAGAGGTTCCTTAGGCAGGCAGAATTGCCAGACAGGTGTGCTTTTAAAGAGGAGTAAGACAAGCCTGTCTTCAGGAGTTCACACAGGTAGGACAGAATCAGAGGCAGGTCACAGCCCAGTGGCTCCATCTGTCTTCTGTGACACCAGATAAAAAAAACCTTCTCCATTTCGAGAGATAAGATTTCCTTGTGTTCTGTTTCCTGGCCTCCTGCAGGACAGAGAGCACATCCTCGTTGTACAGGTGTCTGAAGTGAATCAGAGTCCTATCAGCCACAAGGAGAGGTGCAGGGATCTCCACTGTGGGTGAATCTGTGTCCCCTTGCGCTGTGTGAGCATATCCACTGAGGGGGGTAACTTGTTATTCCCTTAGAGAGATGAAGAAGTAGGGGGACCCAGTGCTGTCTTGACAAATAGGGAGTCACCAGCAAGATTTTTGGTGAGTCCTGTTGAATTTTCAGTAGGACTGTTTGGATCAGAGGGAAGGGGGAAAGGCATACAGTATTCTCCTCTTCCAAGACATTAAGAAGCCATCTGTTTGCATTGCCTTCGGGTCGTGACCTCTGGAGCAGTAGCTCTGAAGTTGCCTGTTTGTGGAGGAGGCGAACAGGTCTATCTGTGGAATACCCCACCTGTGGATCAGATTTAGGAAAACCTCTCTTGACAGCATCCGTTTGTGACCGTCTGAGGCAGTTCTGCTTAGGGAGTCTGCCTGACAATTAGGTTGGGATGGGATGTAGGCTGCCTAGAATGAGATCCCCTGGGAGATGGCCAGATCCCATACCTGTAAAGCTAGCCTGCAGAGGAGGTAGGACTTCATCCCTCCTTGCTTGTTCAAGTACCACATCACTGTGATGTTGTCTGTAAAGATCTTGAGGGAGCCCTGTTTGAGGAAAGGCTAGAAGGCCTGCTGGGCAAAAAGAATGGCTGACATTTCCTTGATGTTGATGTGCCAGTGTTTGTCCACAAGCCTTGCATCGTTCTTGTGTCCAGAGTGGCTCCCCAGCCCAGATCTGATGTGTCTGTGTGCATGATTTGGGAAGGGGGCATTTGCAGAGGAATGCCCAGGTTCTGAGTAACCACTTAAGTAATTGGTGGAGGAAGGGAAGGAGAGGGATCCTGAACTCGATGGGGTGAGTGTACTAGGTCCATACTGAGCGCAGATACCATTGCATTTTCCTCATGTGTAGCCTTTCATGAGGTAGCATGGGAATAGTGGTTGCCATGTACTCAAGGAGTCAGATTCTAGAGTAGAAGCCTTTCCCTCGAGCTGAGGGGGGAACTAACTCTACGATGCCTTGGAGTAAGAGTTTGTTTAGGACCTTGGGTAGGAGGCACCCTTGAGAGTGGAATGGAAGAGGGTTAGGTAGTCTTGGAGGAGGAGAGATCCAAGACATGAAGTAACCCTCCTTCAGGATTGTCAAAACCCATTTGTCTGATGTCACTAGGGTCCATGCAGGGAGGCAGTGAGAGAGATGGGAAGATAGAGGTATAGTGCGAGGAGGTGGGGGAAGGAAAGAGAGGCAGGTAGTCAGACACTGCCTGCCCTTTCTGGAAAGGGAGGTTTCTGGGCAGTTTTCTGAGGAGTCCTAGGCTGAATAGATTCTCTTCTAGACCTGGAGGGGGCAGAGGGCCTAGAAGTTTTCCTTATGAATTGTTTCTCTGGAACTTTGAGATTGGAAAAACAAGGAGATGCTTTAATTCTTGGAGTTCTTTCCCTTTTTGTTAGTGACTTGAAAAGGTCAGCAACCTTGGTTACAAAAAGGGCTGAGTGATTCAAGGGTGCATCCAAGATTTTGGCCTTGAAGTCATCTGGGAGGGGCTGAAGATGCAGCCAGAATTATCTCCTCAACACAAAAGCTGATGCAGCTGACCTGGCAGAGACCTCAGCTGCATCATAAGCACACCTGAGAGTGTGCTTATGAACTTGAGAGATGAGCCTGAACAAGAAAGACAGGGATGCCTTTGCAACACAGTCAGGGATATCATTGATATCTTTAGAGGCTTTGTCTGGTAAAGCCAGGGAGTATTTGGAAATGTGTGATTGGTAATTCATAGCCCTAAACGCCCGGGTAGCCGAAGTGTAAATCTTCTTTCCCCACTTCTCCATGGCCTTGCTCTCTTTATCTGCAGGCAGGACAATGGTAGTAGGGAGAAGTCTGGTAGCCCTATCAGTAGTAATAAAAATAGTAGCAGGTTCCGCTGGGTGACACTTGAATAGGAATTTCTCTGTATCAGGTATCCTGTATGGTTTGTCTGCCCTTCTAGGGGCAGGCGGCTGGGAATCTGAATTCAAGCATGCTGCAGCAAAATCATCCAAGTAGAGTGGCTAGACAGGTGGAGTAGGAGCTGTGTTAGGAGATTCCATCTGGATGCAAGTCATAGAATCTTTTTTGAGCTTCAGACATGTCTGAGCAATCCCATTTAAAATGTTCTTTCATAAGGCTGACTGTGTCCCTGAAGGTAAGGTCTTCCACAGGGGAGTTGGGTTCTGCAGTGGCTTCTTCCGGGGATCCATACACCAAAGGGGAAGAAATCTGTGAAGAGTAGTACAAGGAGTCTGACATTACCTCCTCTGCCAGGTTGCTAAGTGTTCTCTCAGGCAGGAGAGGCCAAGGGCTGAGAAGACGTGGAGTAGCCGAAGGATGGTCTGCAGTAGGCTTAAGGGCCAGGAAGGCATTTTAGCGGCTCTGGCTGAAGGCTTGCCAGTCAGGTAAGGCGTCCGGGATTGACGGAATATGCCTAGTCTTTTGTTTCTTCTTGGTAGGCCAAGTTGACGTCTGGCAGGCGGTAGGCCTGGAGGTCGCAGAAGGAACACCGGAGGCCTGGTCTGAAGAGCCCATCTTAATTACTGGTTCCCTCCTGGTGTCTATATCAGGCGCCGGGACATCCTCCCCGGACGTGTCGTCTGCTTTGCATTGTGTGGCCTCCTGACAGGTACCCACTTTATCCGAAGTGACAGACGCCAACTGCTCTGCCAAACTGACGACAGCTACTGGTTGAGAATCCAGGGAGGGAGGCGCTGTGGAAGTAGATGGCCTCATGGTCTTGGCCCTCATTCTGGGTGGTTTGGATGGGGCGTTGGAGCCAGCTTCCATACTGAGAGCGATCTAAGACATTGGTTTTCAACATTTAAGTCTTTGGCCTGAAGTCAGCAACGAAGGGTCTTGGGGACGAACGACTTTCAAATGGTACAGTTTTTATAATTTTGATCCTTGTCCAAACAAAAGACACTGGTCGTGGGTGCCTTTGTGGGGAATTTGGTGTCCACAGTTGCACTTGCTCTTACCGGACATTAACACACTGTAGTACTACAAAAAAGGGGAAATAATCCCCAACGGGGTACTTACCTTGATGCAAAACTGATCTGAAGTCCTCCAGTTGCAGGAACACCTGGCGTACGGCTGGCGGCTGAAAAGTTCTAAGGGTTTGTGCACACAGATGTCACATTTTTGGCCCATGTACCTGCCAACATGTCAGATGTCCGCACCTTCTGGAACTGGAAAAGCTTAGGATTATATATATATATATCTATATATAAAACATGAATAGGATCATAGGAGATTACTAGGTTAATGGCCCTGGAGCTCTTACAAGCCTAGCCAAGAGTTTATCCCCAAAAAGAAACCTCAGTCAACAACTGTTGCCCCAGTCAGTGACGGCCACAGGTGGAATCCCTGGGACAAATTTACAGGCTCCCATCCACTTGTCAAGGCTGCATTTGAAGAGGGTCAAAAAGGTGCTATGTTTGACATGTATGGGAAGTCTGTTCCAGAGACTGGACACCTTTGGGTGACAAACCTGTCTCGCCAGCAGGTTTTGTTGACGTTGCATATTGCATTCAGGCCTTTTGAATGGGTAATGTGTGAGGAGATAGACTTAAGGATATGGAGTATCTCTAGTAGATCAGGGTCTAAGATTCCCTTGTAGGTGAGACCGATCACTTCTGAGCAATCTCTGTGATACCAAATTGCATAGGACAGGTGTTGGAGGCTTTGGCTTCTCTTTGTGAGGTATTTCAGTGACTTTTCCAGTTGGTGCTAATGGTTGGAGAGGTACATAGCAAAGTGGGCAGTATACTCTATTATTGGTCTAATGAGGGAGGAGTATAGAGAGTTAATAACCTCCATTTTTCTGGATGCAGTCCTTTCACTTGAGATGAATCAAGTGAAAAGCTTTTCTGACCACTGCCGCTATATCGTAGATGAATGTGACGTTATCAACCTGAGTGCCCAGGATGGTCAGTGCAAGTTGTGTGCTTAGCATACCTCTCAATCTCGTAGAACAAAAAAATCTGGACAAACCCTAAAATGATGGAGGACAAATAGGGACAGATTTTAAATATTACTCTTATAAACTTAGAAAGTTGAAAGAATAATTTATTTTTCATTAGCATGAATTTTCTGCAGGATGTGTAGTTTTACTCGCATGTTTGTCATTATTTAATGACTTCAGTCCACAGCTATTTGCCAGAAAAGTACAAGTTTTAGGCGGAAAATACCAAAAATGTGACGCGAATACCTGTACTTTCTGTGAAAATCTGAACATTTGATAGGTATGGTTCTTAGGGGGTTGCCATTGATTTGGTTATCAGTAAGGGACATGTTTTTGCTAAATGGTATGATGCACTTTGCATTTAGCTTGATGCACCAATCATTAGTTGCTGTGAAACAGTCTTGCAGTATGTTATCATTTGCGGTGTGAATATCAGCACCCAACTTGGTCATCTGCACACTTGGTTAGCCACTGGCCTTTTGTCTTTACATGGACCTCTTAGAAGTAGATGCCAAACTGTAGGCATTCCAGGACAGATCCCCTGAGAACTCCAGTAGTGACAGGTCTGCAATCTGAGGTGGGGGCGCCTATTTTGACTGAGGGTCCCGTCAGTGAGATAGTAGTCTACCCACCGAT